>NC_054489.1:20434749-20472249 GCF_017639515.1 Carcharodon carcharias
ATCAAAACTATAAAAAAAGAGAGAAAAAAGTTGGCCATCTCTGACATGAATTTGGAAGTTTGCACCAATCAATCTGCTGACCACTTTCATTGGAGGCAATTGTCCTCAGTGTGCATCTATTTGGAGTAGACTTTTGGCCTGACATGAAGTATTTCTTAAAGGCCTACTTTAGTGACATGATATAACAACTTTGCATAGTATGAAGCTCCTCTCTACATACATAGGATTATGTGGGATATACAGAACAGAAACAGGCCATTTGCTCCAACCAGGCCATGTCAGTATTCATGATCCTCCCATTTTTCCTCATCTAAATCTATCATTGTAACCCTCAATTACCTTCTCCATCATATGCTTATCCAGTTTCCCATTGATTTATTATTTTTTATTATTCTCAGTTTTATTTTCTATCATCCTTTCTTACTTTATCATGTGCCAGCATTAAAGGCCTTTTGAAAACCTCTCCTTGTACAATAGTGACTTAAAACACTTAAATATATACCATAAATCTATATCTTGAAATTGCAGACAAACCATACCAATTACCTCCAGCTAATTGAGTGGAAAACCTTTCAAAGATATGTAGACAACATCGCCACCTGGTGCTTTTTAATCCTTCAAACTCCACGAGCTTAGAATCAGTGAAAAGCCAAAACTACCTTGTACTAATGCTAAACTTGGAGTGTATGTGTGTTTGAAGGAATGAACTGATTTAAGCGTAAGTTTCCCTCCTCAAAGAAGTCTGACTCTATTTCATTCTGGTGTAAAGTCAGGCACTGGCACTACTGTGAGGTGCCTTGGACACTCCCTGGAAAGTAACTCACCTCCTGACTCTCCAGAGACTTTCTACCATCCAGAAGGTACAAGTCACGAGTGTAACAGAATACTATCCAATTGCCTTGGATGAGTGCAGCTCCAATAACATTCAAGAAGCTCAGGATAAAACAACGCGCTTGCCTGGCACCCCATCCACCAGCTTAAACATTAACTCCCTGTAGTACTGCCGCAGAATGGCAGTAGTGTGTACCATCTACAAGATACATTGCCACAACTTGCCAAGGCTCCTTCACCGACATCTTCCACAGCCTCCACCACCCAGGATAAGGGCAGCAGACACAAGGGAATTCCACCATCTGCAAGTTTCCTTCAAGCCATCCTGACTTTAAACTATGTCGCTATTCCTTCGACATTGCTGGGCCAAAAGCCTGGAACTCCCTTTCTCACTCCTCACGGACTGCAGTGGATCATGAAGGTGGCTCATCTTCTTAAGGGAAATTAGGGATGGGCAACAGCCATTGGCTTTGCCAGTGATGCTCACCTCCCATGAACAAATAAAAATAATTAGTACATTAAAGGTGCTTTATAAATCCAGTTCTTGTTCACCCTCAACATAGGATGCATTACACTGTAACTGCAGTGTCACAGTGTCATAAACCTCAATGAGAATTTCTCCTCCACCAGCACTCACAAGGAAACTCCAAATACTTACATTTTTGGGCCTATTTGGCCCTAGCTTCAGTAGGTTAACTGTTGGGTTAGGGGGGTGGGGGTACAGGTGGGAGCAGGGGGACGGGTGGTGGAGGGTGGAACAAAGCCATGAGGTCTTTCCAATAAATATCTCTGATTATAAAAGCAGTTGGGCTCCAATGACAGTATTGAACCTGACATTTACCAAAGGACCCCATTGGATCTCACCAGCTCAGAATAACAGCTTAAGATCAGAACTCAAGGGAAGACAGCATGACCTCCATAGACAAGTACATTGGGTGATTTTAACCGTCCATCACCGGGATTGGTCTGGGTGAACATGGTTAAAATTGCGCCTTAAGGTTGTTAGAGCAGAAATCTTGAACTTGAACTCCGGCTGGACCTCGGAGCTTTTGTACTTGCGCAGACCGGGATCTGGCTGCACGTGCACAGTTCTGCAATTTTAATGTCCTTTGGGCCCAGTGTGCCTTTACATGAAGAAAAACAACATGAAAACCCATGTCAGGTGATCGGAAGGAGAGGGCCATTGAAGACAGGTGTCCTGGGTAGGGGACAGGGAGAGGTCCAAAGGGAAGTCCCAGGTAGGGGTCAGAGACAAGTCCCAGTTAGGTTAAGAAAAAAGAGGAGCAGAGAACAAGCTTCAAACTGGGGGAGGGCTGTGGGGAGTAGACTTTATGTGAAGAGGGCTCTGGAAAAGCCCTAAAGGTCCAAGAAGGCAGCAGATGGTTGGTGACCCTGTGCTGTGGGTTATTGGGGTGATCCCTTTGGAGCAGTGGTGCTTTGCTCACCAGGGCCGAAGAGCTGAAGTTGTACTTCTGAGTTGGTGTTTGAGTACGTACTTGGGAATCCAGAGGAACAGAATCTTGGGAGATGATGTTGAAACCCTGTGAGGTGGACTTCTATTGAAGTCAACCGAGTTGGAGCTACTGTTGGGGAGAATTTCCAGATTAGATCTTTGAAGGTGAAGACTGGAATCCCTGATGAGAGAGACAGAGTTTCAGTGAGATTGGTTAACTTACAGTATTTACTGACATCTGGGTGGATCGTTGAGAAATCCATGGAATCTGTCTTGCTTGCATCTACCATTTAACATGTAGTATGGTGTGTTCGACTACAGTTTGCTTGTTAAGGCACAGGCACCTCATATTTGCCCTGAGTGTTCGAGTATAAGTTGGATATTATTAATTGCTTTATCTTTCTGATCTTGTATAGTAAAGTTTATTTTTGTCTGTTCAAAACCCGTGGAACCTTGCGGCTTTATTGTTATGACCAGTCCACGGGCAAGGTCCCCCAATTTGTTATGCTCCCGGGTGAGGAGGGATGAACTTACTCCCCTTCTTTATTCAACCCCCTCGGTTGGTTGCAACAAGGTTAATTTTAAAAGGATCCCTTCCCTTGCAGATATCTTTTCCCAGTCCAAACGTGTTCCAGATAATCTGATGAAAGAAAAAGTATTAATAGGAGGAATTCCCTTGTGTAAAGACAATTTACGAAGTGACTTAGTAGATGGAATTGTTACTGTCACAATTGTTCCTAGTTTATCTATTGAAGGGGTAGCTTTTATTCTGGGTAATGATTTGAGCAGCACAGACTGTAACATGGCGATGATTGTGTTGTAGCAGACACTTGATCATTCTGGTTCTTGGCAAACTCCTAAACGTTAATGTGGCCAAACACAAGCAGCTTATTACTGATAATGAGCAATTGAAGGAAAATCTGTTTAGCATAGAGGACCAACTTTCATGCACAGAAGATGTGTTTGCTAATGAAAAACAAGAACTGGTGAGAACCCCTGAGTTTCATTCACAGGAAAGTACATGATTCAGTACAGTTGGTTGAATGCAGAATTAAGAACCAAGACTGATGAACTGGTGAAACTTCATTGTGAAAAGAGCAATGAGATTCTTGCAATCCAATACAATATGGAGAATAAAAAGAATGAAATGGACAGTTTGGAAGAGCAGATCCAGGCTCTGAAAGCAGATAGGGAAAATTTGAAGAAACAGATTAAGGATCTAATGAGTGAATTGGAAAAGCCTAAGGGGTCAGCCAGTAACCATGGAAGAAAGATTTCCAAATAAACAGAATGCCCATGTGAGGTTGTTAATTTGTATAAGGGGTTTGCAGATAATTCAGAAACAAATACAACTGCCCTCACTAGAGTAGTTGCTGAGCTGAATAAAAAGATTAGTAGGCTTGAAAGAGAATTGAAAAATAAGAGAGTAAAAAATTATTTGGATGAAATTGTGAAAGAAATGAAAATGAAAGTACCATTTTTCAAGCGTCATTGAGGAGAATATGAACGTGTGCAGAAGGAAATAGCGTATCTCATGGATAAACTAGAAATTGACTTGACTAACGGGGAGAAAACTCCCCCAGTGCAAATTTATTCATCTGGTGTTGATCAAAACAATGAAAAGAAAAATTCTGTTAGAGGAAGTGAGTGAGAAAGATCATTTTGAAGCTGGTTGTCAATCAGGCACATATGCTTTTTGTTGCAAACTTAAAGGACCAATTAAAGGCACGTTCCCATTAACAGAAGAGAAGAGTAAGAAAAACCCCACCTTCTTTAGTATTAAAGTTGAGAAGCCTATGTGAAAGCCCTTTATATCATATAATATGACTAATATGCATCCATATTGGAAGAGGGGAAGACCACTAGGGCATTGGTTTGCAGTTACACCAGCAAGGCTGAAAACCTTAGTACAAACTAGAGATACAAGCTTGTCAAGGTGATTCTAAAGAAAACTTTAATGTATTGTCACTACCTTTGGTTGACCATGAAAAGATTATGACAAACCATGTACTTGTTGGTGTTCTATTCAGAGTTTACAGAAAGGGTATGGGAGAAAAGACAGATTCAGAGTTATGATAATTCTATGATGGTTAAATCCTGTTAATCTTACTTGTTACATGTATTGGCTTTTGTTTTGGTTATAATACGATATGCATAATTGTGGAACAAAATGAAAAGCTTATCTGGACAGTATATAATCGATTTGTTAAGAAGTCTATGATGTTAAGTACTTATTATTAAGAAATTGTAAAGTGATTGTAAAGAAACATTCACTATAGTGAAGCTTTCTTTCTTCTAAGGGGTTGAGAGTAATGAAAACTATACATACCTCATTGAGAGTGGAGGTCAGCAACGTCAACTCCCAATGGATCGTAGAGCTTTTAAGCATATACAGATTGGGAGGGGGCTGCATGTACACAGTTCTGTAATTTTTACATTCTTTGGGCGCAGTGCACCTGTGAGTAAAGGAAAATGGCAGAAAACGCAGGCTAGGTGATGGGGAGTGGAGTGCCATGGGAGACAAGGTCCCAGGTAAGGATTCAAGACACTTGCTCAGTGAATAAAGGCATAAGATCCCACGGGTTATATTAAAAATGTTGGAGTAACGATTGGGAGTGGCGGGTAGAAGAAAGAGAGAGATCCGGAAGGAAAGTCCCAGTTAAGTTAAGAAGAAAAAGAGCAGAGAAACAGGCTCCAAAGAGGAACAGGGCTGAGGAGCAAACTTTAAGTGAAGATGGCTCAGGAGAAGCCCTGGTGATTGCAGGGGGCTCAGGAGAAGCCCTGGTGATTGCAGGGGGCTCAGGAGAAGCCCTGGTGATTGCAGGGGGCTCTGGAGAAGTCCTGGTGATTGCAGGGGGCTCTGGAGAAGTCCTGGTGATTGCAGGGGGCTCTGGAGAAGTCCTGGTGATTGCAGGGGGCTCTGGAGAAGTCCTGGTGATTGCAGGGGGCTCTGGAGAAGTCCAGAAGACCTAAGAAGTCAGTGGAAGGTTGGTGGCACTGTGCTCTGGACTGTAGGGGAAAAGGCACCCCTCTGGAGCAGTGGTGTTCTGCTAGGCACACCCGAAGAGTTAAAATTATTCTTCTGAGTTGGTGCTTGAGTGCATACTTGGGAATCCAGGGAATGGAATCACAAGAGACAAGATTGAAATCCTGTGATGTCGGCCGTTGTTGATGCCATCCATGTTAGAGTGACTTTTGGAGAGAATTCCCAGGTTAAGTCTTCAAAGGTGAAGCCTGGAATCCCTTGTGAGAGAGACAGAGTTTCAGTTAGAATGGTTGACTCACCATGTTTACTGACATCTGGGTGGGTTGTTGAGAAATTTGTGGACTCTGTCTTGATCGCATCTGCCATTTATTGTGTAGTGTGGTGTGTTCAACCACACTTTGCTTGTTAAGTCACATGTACCTCATACTTACCCTGAGTGTTGCCTTGAAGATAGATATTGTTCTAAATACTTCACGCAAATGGTGACTTTGGCTACAATTTGGTGCTGGCCCTTTCTTCTAACTGCCACTCCCAATTGTTATTCTAACAATGGTAAGAATCTGATGATTTTTACTATAACTAGTGGATTCCCCCATGGCATTGCTCACAGTAAGGTTGTTCGTACTACCTCCTTTCAACCAGTGTCTACTTAAGTAGCTGTTTTTCTCTGCTCTCCTCTCTCTTTATGCTTATGTAAAAGATATGACACAAGAACTAAGTCCACAGTAGGGGCATTACTCTTAATAACATTGATCCTATAGTCTGGCATGGTAAGTTGGAAAATATGGTTTCCCTCTACTTAACCTCTACCTGCTAACATCGTGCTGTTTCTCTCCCTCTCACCACTGCTTTTTTTTTCTCATCCTCATTTTTCTTCTTGCTTCTTTTCCTTTGCACCATTCTCTTTTCCTTTTGGTTTATGTAGTGTATTGAAAATTTCATTGTGCATTTTGTTCACCCGAGGCCACCATACACACATGTAGCAACAGAGGGAGTCTGTTAGGAAGAGAGGATAATTAAGAATATATTTTTAACAGTTTGAGCAGTTCTAATTCTGAATGGCTCTGGCTGAATATATAAATGTTTCAATCCCAAGAACTTCACAGTTTGGAGGTGATGAGTGGCACAGAATGGTGGAACAGGAACAGGAACTGTTGGATGCATTGATGGGGTGGTGATGGGGTATTGAGGAGTTTCGAGTAATGTATGTGGAGTCTGCTTCCTATTTAGGAAGCATATCTCTCCTGCCTCAATATAGCTGATAACAAAACCATAGACGCAAATAGCCAGAATTTTGCCTTTTTATTTTTAAACAGGAAAACATTATGGAGAAAAGAAACAAAAGATAAATTTCCAGTCAAGTACATTTGCAACAGATTTCAGGGATTCTTGTATTTTTTTCAAAACATATTGTTTAAATTCAGAAATAAATACACAAACTCAGTAATATATACAGGATTTATTCAAGTGTAAGGCCTCAGGGGCATATAAACCTACAGTTTCTTTAAAATAGATTTTAATATGGCAGCACCTAGTCTTTGCTTGCTGCCTACATAAAGATAATTATATTCAAGATGGAAGCTGTCACTCGTATATATTAATATAAACCTGGAATAGAGACATTCCAGTAAGCTTATCTTATTCATAGAGCTCCACAGTGGATGGACCACTCAACTTACAAATTATACCACCTTGAGCTTAAAACTTCTCCCCACCTGCTGTGGCCCTAAGTTACTCCGATTAAGAAACTGGATTTCACTTCAGCCAGGTCTTAATAACAAAACTAAAAGTTTTCAAATAAGTAACTCCAGCCTCCCCTCACCGAGAACCTTGCTCCTGCACCAAGCTTTCTCCAGAGCCAATTATTGGCTCTTCAAATTCAGTGATTTGCATCCAGGCTCAAATTTAATGGGCTGTGATTAAGCTGTAAATGTAAATCTCAGCTGGGTCACGCAGTGTCTTATTTGGTTTGAAAGATTCTTTATACCACATGTATTCAACAAAAAAATACAAATAAAGCCAGCCATCTATACTCATTCAAGTTGTCATTATTGACCCTTCTATTTTAGACAGGGAAGATTCCAGTTTGAGTGTGTTTCTCCTACCAGATAAGAGATACGGATAAGAATATGGCAATAAATAATGACGCATTCCTTTCCCAAATATATCGGCCAAGAATCGATATCTTGTTTGCAGAATGCATATACTTCAGACTTACATAACAATGTGTTGGGATTACGCTGAATAATGCTACAAACTATTCGGAGTGGCCAGGAATTGCTTATCTATTTTTATATTCTTAGTCTTTTGAAATTGTCCTTACCCTGCCTGCAAGCAAAACAAGCCCTGTTTTCTGGAGGTTTATATAGATTTTATTCACACATGTTTAGAAGAAAGTAATTCAGCAAACCATCTCTGAAAGAGACCTCAAAGGGATTGGAAGCCAAACTGAAGCCAAGTGGAAATCTGTGAGTGGTAGATATGATAGATTGAAAGAGGTGCAGACTTAAGAAACAATTCACTTCCACACACACAATCCTGGAAGAGACAGACTATAATCCTGAACAGACTCAAGTACCAAATGGAAAAGAAAGATGAGGCAGATTTTCTGGGTAGAAAATCAAGATCAGAATCAGCTCACTGGCTCTGGGGATTTCCTGTTAAGGCTTGGTTAAAAAACAACTAAGGCCAATTCTTGGATTTTCTGCTAATTACAGCTCAGAAGGACATGTCCCTTAATCAGTGAAAGACAGAACTTGTTCTTCACTCATCAGTGGAAAGTGTGGTGCTATGGAAGGTAGCCGAGTCTGGGAAAAATCATCTATTCTTTGCATGTATAAAGAATGATGGCAGCAAAATTACACATGTACTAAACAAGATACACTGGATCCAAGACAATTGTAACAACTCTTTTTTTTTAAGGATGTTTCCAGTCTGAGGGAGAGGTGAAAGAGTATGAGTGACGAAACCACCTGTGAGGTGGGGCTTGCTCCTAAGGTTCAAATGCCAAAAGAACAGTTCTTCATATTTGACCTCAGCATTCAAACCATTGCTTAGCTTTGTAATAAGTTGCTTCCCCCAGAATCAAATCTGGAATACTTCAATATTTTTAAAAGGGGAGTTATGTCAATTCTGGAAATCTGCCTGAGATGTAGCAGAACTAGATTGTTTCTTTGCTGTTGCCCAAATATTTTGATTTTTTTTTATTTTTAAAAAGCAATAAATGAAATATTACTCCTAATGCATTTGGTGTCATCACTGCACAGTTGTTTGTGCTGATGCAGTTAAGGGTCTTCTGAGATATTTTACCAACAGCAATGGTCTCCAGTTCTGTTTCTCACTTGCAGAACTGATCAGCTGAGGTTACCTTGAGGCTGCAGGGCAGCGATTTGGAAAGAAATTCTCCCCACTCGCTTCAACTCATATCATCACTGTCATCATCATCACCTCATCCTGCTCTGGCCTGAGCCATTTTGGAGGCATCTCTCTGCTTTACAAGGTGTATTCTTAACTGTCTGAAAGCACCGACTTCAAAGGTATCGGTGGTAACACTGATGCCAGTACATCTTATCCATGGCCATGTGCTGAATGTAGATAAGTCTCAGTTCTTACAAGGAGAGCCATTACTATATTATTACCATTCTCACATCATTGGCACCACAGCGTAAGGATAAGAGCTCAACGTAGGAATTTCATTTAAATGCTTTTGCCAGACATAATGAACAATAGGCTAATGAAACTTGATGAATTCTCAATTTTTGTTCATCTCATTTCTCATTTCCAAATGGCACCCCATTTTTTTGAATTGCCCTGATACAATTGAAGTTCTACATATAGTGATTCTTGTGCATTCACTAGTCTTCCTAATGAACCCACCCAAACATGTAAATGGACATATAATCAAAGATCAATGACACAAATCAAGAGCTAAAAAACTACAGATGCTGGAAATCTGAAATAAAAGCAGATGATGCTGGAAATACTCAAGGGGCCTGGCAGCACCTGTAGAGGCTGAAACAGTGCCTGTTCCGATTCCAGTTTTGATGAGAGGTCACTGAGCTGAAACATTGGCTGGGATTTTCTGGTCCCGCCCGAGCTGGGAATAGTTGTGGACGGAATGGAAAATTTGACAGACCAGCCAAAGGTCCGTTGACTTCAGGTGGGAATTTCTGGTCCCGCCCAAAATCCCGGCCATTTACTCTGTTTCTGCCTCCAAAGATGCTGCCAGACCTGCTGATTATTTCCAGCATTCAGTGACCTGAAACATTAACTCTTTTTCTCTATGTTCCTCGCATTCTCTGTTTTAACTTCCAATTTTCAGCACTGACAGGGTTTTGCTTTTGTTTTAGACTAATATATCTATTCATTTTAGGTGATGATTTATCATTTCCCGGAGGTCCTTATCGGCATCCTTTCTTTCACAACGGACATAAATCTCAGTTTCTCTGGTTCCGATTCAGGGTCCAATGTTTTTGCTATTGTCAACAGTGATCGAGTTAACAAACGCTTCTAATCACCCAGTCAGAAATTCCTTCATGTAAGCCAGTTTAATTTAGGAGGGGAGGACAGACTGAACTTCTCTATCTGAAATCAAATGCAATGTTCACAAAAGCAATCACCTCAATAGTTTTAAAGATATCAACTACACAGAAAAATTTCTGTCGTGCAAGTTAACCATTATCATTGGCAATATATCTCTGTAGTAGAATATTATTTAGACAAGAACTGATCTTTTCACTTGTGGCCTTTCACTTTTGATACTTGCTTACGAATTAATCCCATCAATCATCTTGTACGGGAGGGTACCAGTGAAATATCCTGTACCTTTCCTTGAATCTTTGGAATTCTCTACCCCAGAGAGCTGTGGAAGCAGAGTCATTGAATATATTCAAGGCCAAGTTGGACAGATTCTTGAACAATCGGGGAGTCAAGGTTTGTAAGGGACAGGCAGGAAAGTGGAGTTAAGACTAAGATCAGGTCTGCCATGATCTTGCTGAATGGTGGAGCAGGCTCAGTGGAGCTGTATGGCCTTTTCCTGCTCCTATTTCTTATGTTCTTGTGTTCTACTTCCATATACTTATTTTAAGATCTGTTTAAAAAATGATCTCATTCCACTGTAAACCAAACACTGCTGTAAACAGGAAATTAACCTGACTCCAATCAGGTGAAGCCATTGATCATCTACAATTTTCGATCAGTATTCCAGATAGAAACTTAAAAAGGATAAATGGAATGTTAATCCTAGAGTTAACATCTCTCTTCCCAAAATGTGTATTCCTCCCATTGAACAAAACTATGGGATTAACAAATGGTATTGAACAAAGTGAAAACTACTTTTGCCTGAATTTAACACAAGTAATGTGCAGAACATATCCACCAATAATGGTCATTTACAACGAAGCCTTCTCTTCTTCAGGAGTGCCTTATGCGTTCTCTACTCTGTTTATTGTGAGAAAGTGGGGAAAGTGCAAACAAATCTAAAAGGTTAACGTAACAGGCAAGTTAGTCTAAGAATATATTCATTTTTTTCTGTAGCTGTGCCATGTCATTCATATAATAAAACACAGAATCGTTGTCTTTGGTTGTCAAAGTAGGGAGTAGCCTCTTGTTGCTGATGAAGCTACAGTGACAGCAATTTCCTGAAGGTTCTTTGCAATTGTTTTGCTTAATTTTTCTAACACAGGAAGACAGAACCTGACCATAATTAGACCATCCCAATCAGTGTCCGATTAGTGATTTCAATCAACGGTGGCCATTCCCCTGCAGCAGCAAGAGGGTCCGATATGTGTCCGTAAATATCGTATATTGGAAGAATGTCATTTTTATTACAAAGTGCACGCTGTTAATATTTTCAAGGCTACCAGCAAACTAGGCAGAGTAAAGAGAGAAACTATGGCTTGAATTGTAAACTGACAAATATTAACATGAATTTGAAAGGTCTGATTTCAACAAACATCAGAAGTGAGTGAGCAAGCACATTAAAGCCTCCAGTGTGCATTCTCGAGTCAGCCGAGCAATTTTTATTATTAAAACTATACACTGTTTTTAAATTTTAAGTGTTTTACCAGGAATTTGCACTTGCAACCAATTGTTCCATCATCTCTTTACTTCAAGCATTTGAATGCTGCTCCCTTATATTGCTGAATTAGACCACAATAGTCACTGCCACTCAGACTGTGACTGGCATTTTAAGAGTTAAGAGCCATCTACAAATAGTCAATGGGTGACAGGCAACAATAGAAAAACACGTGACAGTCAGATTCTCATTCTCATCAATCCAAAATGTTCAATTATTTCATAGTCACCGTCTGTGCTTATAGCTTTACGGACCTCAGAGTGATTTTACTTTGTTCCATTCATTCAAAATAAAAAAGATTTTTTCCTTTTCGTTAGATGAAGGAATATGGTTTTAGCATATTTGTCAGTTTACAGTTACAGTATTAACAAACATCAACAAGGGAAGACAAATTGTTCCTCTCTTCATTAAAAGTCAACTAAAATGTTAAACACGTTCACATACATATTCAAATACATCATATAGTATTACATTTCTGGATAATCTGTGTGCCATGTTGTAGGACTGTGACAATCAAGAGTTATATAAATAAACTTCAATTGGCATCCTTTTTTACTATAGCAAATAATTGGTTAAGGAATCACTAAAATCAAAAGCCATCAGCAACTTCCCAAATTCATTTTTTTGTTATAACCAGCTCTTACAGTCATTCCTGTTCAGCTGGACATCCTACTCATCTGATCAGTCTCACTTTTATGCAGGTTAGCACTGCTGCCTTCCCTGTTGTTCCCGAACTATAGGAGTATGAGTTGTTTGTACACTGAAACACTAATCTACTGGCGCATGGCATGAGTTAAAGGCTACTGCGAGGTTATCAAGACGAGTTAATGAAACACTATATGGGTTTGCATTGCTCAATTAATGTAGCTCATATTCACTAAGCTAAGAACGAGCCTATCTAATATTCACCACTCTTTTGCATCGTAACAGCTCGTACCAACAAGGTTCTTGTGCAGGAAACACTGCTCAGTTCAGCAGTTGTTCTCATCTCTTGGAAATGCTTACGCATCCTGGGCTACTGTTCTATGGATGGACACTGGGTATATAAGGCTCAGCAGCACAATGGATACTGCAATTACCAAAGTGGTACTGTTTTAGTAACAATTCCAACTGTTGTCTATTGTACACAGTTGCGTAAACAGGACACAGACACAGACACACACACACACACAGACACATAGACACACAGACACACACGCAAAGACATAGACACACACAGACACAAAGTTAACCCAATCTTGATATGTATCGACTATGACTACATTTTTAAAAGAATCAACAATTGGATCCAAAGCCTCAAAGTGTGCAGTTCTGCCATATAGGTCACTGGTTTCTCCCACACTGATCCTAATGTGTGAGCACACAATTAAGCTAATAATAATTCAGGACTCCCACCAAATCCAGTGAAATTTAAATATGACTATCTTGAGATTCCTCCACATTCTGAGGCAGCATCAAGAAAAGCATCTAGATTGTGAAACCTAACCTCAAACCACTTGTTGATATTTATTTTTAAATGCCTCAGTCAGGAGAATTAGCTTTCAGAGCTTCTGCACAAAATAATTGGCTGTGGACCTTTGATAAGTACTCATCAATCTGGCCTATTCGAAACAGGAAAGATTTGCATTTGTATAGCACCCTTCATAACCACTGGACCTCCCTCCAAAAGCACTTTATAGCCAATGCAGAACTTTTGAAGTGTAATGATTGTTGTAGTGTAAGAAAAGCGGCAGCCAATTTACGCAGAGCAAGCTCCCAAAAACAGCAATTTTAGAGAATTGTTAGCCAATTTAAAATAACCAGGCTAGCACCTCCATTAACATAGCGGATAAAGGAACAAAATGATCATTTTAAGTGTTCACACACTAATATTTTCAGATTTTGAGTTCAAGGCCTACATTTCTACATCAAGAAGCACTATATATATATATATATATATATATAGTGCATGTTACAGGAAATAGCTGACAAATTAAGAGAAGGATAAAATATGCAAATGATTCACATGTAGCAGGTAAAAATAGAAGATGAATATGTATATTGACATATATTTGAAATAAAAGTCAACCATTTTTAACTTTAAATGATGTTTGGTGTACACAAAAGCGCCACCTATAGGCTGCAACTGAAGTATTTCTTTCAACTGTACTTAGGAAGCCTACTTTATAGTATAGCAATTATACTAATTACATTTTATACTGAGCCAGCCACAGCATCGTCATCTGCTTAATGCCACAATGCTGGTGAAATACATACCTTCTACACTAAGTGGATTTACAGGCTATAAATATAGGTTGCAGTAGGCCTTAACAACCGAAATCAGAACATCCATCACAGGTAAAAGAGCAGGGCCCTTAGTATCAATTTATATAACCTCTCCTGAAACCGTGACGACTAGAAGCTGCAGCAAACAATGATGAACCAAGTATAGCATGGGTGCAAAATTTTGCTCTTCTTACACTACACGGGCAACTTGGCTAACCCTAGCCTTTGGTGAACAATTCTCCAGCAACAGTGTCACAGAATTTCCAAATGACATCACTAAGTTAACGTTCACCACATTTGAGCTATGAAATCAGATCTAAATGCTTCACTGCTCAAGGAAAGCTCATGGGGCCGCAGGTTTGAGTGACAGGGAGTGCTAGAATTTGGGAGCCCAATTTGGTAAATTATCTTAAGACTGCCCTAACTGTATCTGTTTCTGTTTAATACCAGTTCTCAAAAGACAAAGGGCAAGTCGCAGCAACATTGAAAATATGCAGGCAAACGTGTACCAGATTCTTATCCTGTCTCAGTTTTCAGATCAGTAAAATAAAAACCTTACTTTAAATAAGTTATTTTTAAAAAATCAAATACACACATCAGGCATCTTCCTCCATAAATATTACCTCTGAAAAATAAATCATCATTTCATGTCAAATATGAAAAAACACACAAGGGGGGAGTGCAAGTGTTCTACATCTGACAGGTTAGTAGCGAATCAGCAGCTGAGTTTCTTCCCCGCCTGATCTTCTTGCCAATGAAGTTCACAGAACGACAATTCAAAATCTTTTCGGAGACTTGATGCTTAGCCTCACTGTTGCTTAATTTGAAATTCAAAAAAGCTTGACAATATTTTCCAAGTCAACAGAAAATACTAACAGGCAATGGTGAAAAATTAACCTCCTGTTTGCTGAGTCCATTTCATGCACCACTTTCACCCCCAAGCACTACTTCTGAAATATAAAACTAGTTACAGTGAAAACTCCATTACTCACACTCCAAATATCTGCCAGTTTACATGGAGAATATGTCTTGGCAAGACATCACCTCACTGCACTGCATTAAAGTTTCCTTTCTTTATATTTCCTTTTCTTTGTGAATAAAATATAATTTCCCTTTGCAATTTTTTAATATTGTATTCGTCTTTATATTTGTGCCTAAGTATTGTTGTACCATATGTGGAAGCATAGAGCTTGAGGACCTTCAAAATCTCTCAACGTTCTCTTTCTTTCATCTAGAAGGATGAGGGATTTCCTTCTATTCTGGAGGAGAATGGAGGTTATGCTGTAAAATAAATTGTGTGTGTTAAGAGTAAGCACAATGGAGCTCCTATAGACTGGAATTTACACTGCTGTGGAAGGTATTTAGCCTGTGTGTCTCCCTACAGCAACTCCACATTCCAAAATATACACACACGCACACCACACAATACTACATTATCCCCAATATAAATCTTCTCTATACTTTCATGTACTGTACCAAATGTAAAATTATCAATTCAATAAGCTAATCAGTTGGCAGCCATTGGTTGCCTGCCAGTCAAATTTGGTGTCTAGCCCCAAAACATTTTCAGCTTTACCTATATTATCATATGCGATTAACTTCAATTCTTAATCTTTTTACAGTTGCCACATGTCTAAAGGCAGTTCAGTCTCTTTTCAAAGAAAGAGTTTTTCATTCATCTTACTTTTGCTGGCTGATAACTGGAGGGGACATATGTTGTCACAGTGAGATCTTTGCAAGACACAAACAGATCCCAAACACTGTTTGTAACATTTTCTCTGTAGTCAGTTTTTGGTAGCTGCAAGTCACAGTGTTGGTTTTCACCCACAATGAAATGTGAAAAGAGCCTCAAGTGTGAATTAAGAGTTCTGTAACTATGCTGTATATAAATCAGACCCTGATAGCCATGTAAATAAAACCCAGAAGCAGAACAAAATGGTATCTAATTTGCCTCCTCCCCACCCAAAATATTCTCTCTTTCCTTCTTGAAGGCAGCCACCCTACAATACAGTTCCCTGGTACATTGCTCAAGTAATTGTTCTTTGTGTGAGCTTGTGGGCAATGACAATCAGAAGCCTATTCGACCACAGACTGCATCATAGCTGAGTTGATTCAGTACTCACTTGACATCTACATATGATGCTTTCCAACACAAATCACCAGATAGCAAAAGGTAATGGGGACCCTTGTTGATAATTCCCCTCCCTAGCCTATGGACACTAAGGACAACTTCTAGCTAACATCAGCTAAGTTAACTTGATATACAGCTGGAACCTGAGAACTAACTTGGAACTCTTTCTGGTCTGTGAGAGTCAGCACTACACCATGTGGAACAATTCAATGTCAGGTAAGCCCAAACTTTATCACGTGGAACAATAAAGGAAAGCTCTTGACTTATCTATTGAACAAAATTACTGAACGTCTCAGTACAGGATTCAGCCAAACAGTTTTCCATTGCACCACCAAAGTTTGGAAATAACAAAAGAAATTTAAGTTATCCAAGGCTCAGATGATTTCTCTCCACTCCACAGGTGGCTAAAAACACAGCTTATATCACAAAATATTTGAACAATTGGGAATATGAAAAACATCCTCTTGCTACAGTCCTACTGACACACACCTTCCAGAAATAAGAACAATTACAATATGTTGCAAACTCAAATTAGGTAAATAGGGCAAGGACCAAAGCTACTTTTCAACTTTCCTCAGGAGATCCTTCAAGTACCCCTCCTCTCCCGACCCCCTGCCCCCTCCCCCCAACCCTCATTTTACAATATTTTCTACTGAAAACAAAACTTTATAAAACTGACAAAGATGTACATTGGGCTACGCTCTCTTAATGTCGTGATCCTTGTGATAATTAAAGGGGCCAGATTCACCAATAGATCTGCTGATTTTTAAACTGTCATATTTCACAAAATGTCAAAATGGGGACTGGGTAGCAGACCAAACACAAAAGGAAAATGTCACAACAGCTGGGTAACCACAACTGCTCACTGGCTAACAAGGCCATCACACTGGTGTGGTGGTCAATCATTTTCAGCCCAAGGAGTTTAAACCCATCAGAGCAGGCATAAAGACCAAAAGAACAAAATGTCTGAACAGTCTGTCTGTGCTTTTGTGACTATAAGGAAACCTTTTTTTATTCCCATACAGGAAAGGTACTTTAATACATTTTAGGATTCACGTAAGTTGGAAGAAAATATCCTGCAGACTTGGGCAAAATGTTGATCATGTCATGTTTTTACTTCCTTAGAGGAGCCAATGGGCAAATGTAACCATCCATTGGTTGCCTGTTATAGAAATACAGTACAGGCTAGATTTTCATCCTTTCATACAAGGAGAAAAACTAGCCCTGAATCAGGAAAAGATCAGACAACACCTGCAGATCTGATGGTGACTAAATGCAGGACATTCATTTCCAAAATGGGCTAACTTGTCAAGAGTTTCAGCTCAGCCTCCAGATTTAATATGCAGGTTGGCTGTACTCAATTAGTACACTTAGCTGTTACTGCCAATTAAAGTAAATGTGCTCAGTGCAGAAGCTGAGCACTCAAACACTTACACTGTTTCTACTGGTCCATTTTCTGTATTTGGATTGACACTTTATATTGGTCAGAGTCCAAGGCAGTAAAGTTCTAAATCACAACGTGCAGATTTAAAAGGTCCAAAGAATTTGGAAACAATTAAAAGATGTGTTTAAGATCACTTAGACCGTGCCCTATATGTAGTGTACTTCAAACAAAGCCAATTAACTGAAGAAAGCATTGAAACAATGAAACTTTGTCCTCACCCTAAAGTCAACAAGCAACATTTGGTACAATAAAACCTCAGGCATCTGTAAATTCACACCAGGCGCTGGCTACTTCCAAAATGGTTATTTAAGATTTACTTTTACCCTCCTTAACCAGTTTCTCATTTAATTGACAGAGTTGTCGCAGAAATCCATCATTCGGCCCAATCTCTCTTTTCTGACGGACAGTTAAGAGAGCTGTTTTGACATCCATCTTGTGTCGCAGCATGAGGTAAGCGATGACTAGGGTAGGTGATCGGCTGTATCCTTCTCGGCAATGCACAAAAACTCGTCCTGGGGAAACAGAGCGGTGTAGAATTAGCCTCAAGTGCCCAGCAAATGAAATACAATTAAAAAATTCCTGCCTGAAATTATTCTCCTGGCAGCCCAGTGAACTGAATGGTTGAATGCCAGTTTTCCCAACGGTTCAATTTTGCTGCATTATTCTTCATCGGCAACTGCATAAAAAGAGATATCAGCCAGTTTTTGTTGATTATTTCATTCTTATTCGTGATTATGTCAAAAGTTATACATTTTAACAACAACAACAACTTATGCTTACATTGTGACATTTACGTAACAAAATGCCCCAAGGCACTTCACAGGAGAGATAAAAAGTAAGATTTGACACTGAAACACAAAAGTTGATATTAGGGCAGCTGTCCCAAAAGCTTGGTCAAAGAGGTAGATTTAAAACAGCATCTTAAAGCAGGAAAGAGAAGTAGAGAGTCAGAGGAGTTTCGGGAGAGAATTCCTGAGCTTAGGGCCTGGGCAACTGTAGGCTTGGCCAACAACACTTTCGTCTGTCTGAAATTTGTTGGTCTTCCAGCGCAAAGAGTTGTCCCCGACCAAGTGCTGCAGACTGGCACATTCCAAGGTTCAGGACTACGTGTTGAGGGACACACTAAAGCTTGGGGCAGCCGCTGTAAAGGTGCAATGGGGAAAGGTCGCTGTCTAAGAACTTTCTGCCATAGGGCACTGAGGGACTGGGAATTGTATAGACCCCTTGGGCTGTGCGACTCCCAAATATTCTATGTAGTGAATACTAAATGTATCATAATTGTATTGAAGCACCTCAGAGTGCAACTTGATGTATCTCGATAACTCCAATCCCATTGCACTGTCTGACTGTCTGCAATGACCATATTGAAATGACTGTAATATTCATTGATTGTATTGAAGCACCTCATGATCTATGTGTAAAAGTTGAATCTGATTGTACTTTTTGTGATGGTGATTTCAAAACGTTTTGTAATGTTCTTCCAGATGTTTTATGAATAAAGTATATTTTTCCAAAAAAAAATGGTGGAATGATTAAAATCAGAAATGGTCAAGAGGCCAGAATGAGGTGAACAGATATCTCGGAGGGTTGTGAGGTTGGAGGAGGTTACAGAGATAGAGAAGGGTGAGGCTTTTTATAGGTACTTGAAAAACAAGGGTGAGAATTTTGAAACTTTACTGCGAGCATAGGGGTGATGGGTGAATGGGAGCTGGTGTGAGTAAGGACATGGATAGCAGAGCCTTGGATGACCTCAAGTTTACAGAGGGCAGTGGAAGGCAGGCCAGGAGTGCATTAGAATTCCCTCAGTTCTGTGGAAGTGTCATGAGGACTTGAAACGTCAACTCTGTTCTTCTCCACCGATGCTGCCAGACCTGCTGAGTTTTTCCAGGTAATTCTGTTTTTGTTGTGCATTAGAATTGTCAAGTCTAGAAGTAACAAAGGGTAGATAGTGGTGTAGCGGTAATGTCACTGGTCAGAGGCCAGGCTAATTCTCTGGGGGACATGGGCTCAAATGGCATCATGGCAGCTTGTGGAATTTAAATTCAATAAAGAAACCTGGAATTGAAAGCTAATCTCAGTAATGGTGAACATGAAACCATCATCAAGGGCAGAGTGTTCCCATTGGCGTGCGGGGCTGGGTCCCACATGTCCTCAAGTAAAATGATGCGCAGTGACGTTGGGTGAGCACCCAACACCACCGCACGCCATTGCGATATTTTGCTGGGCAGGCGCGCGCTGATGTCCGATGCGCACCTGCCATTAATTAACGGGCCAGTTAAGGCCCTTGACTCCCCATAATCGATGCTGATTTTTCGGCGCCCGTGCAATCTTCGGGTTGGCACACGGGCAGGACACATTTGTATTAACTTCGTCCATGGACGGGATAAGAGGGCTCACTGGGGTCGGGAGTGTGACCAGTCAAGTATTTATTTATGAAAGTTTTTGAAACTTGCCTGCGTGATCTGCAATGCTCCAAAACACATATCAGCTGCTTTCTCTGGACTCTTAACCTTCAGGTCAGCACTCTGCAGTGAGGAATCTTTTCCAGGCCTGCAGGTTAAAGGAAGCCTTCCCTTAGCTAGGGAATGGGAGCTGAACTGTCCACTGGAGGCAGCTCCTCTGAGGAGGAAGGGAGGGCTAGAAGGGGTAGGAGGCCAGGAGTGCACATTCAGCCTCCAGGGGAGCCACCTTTGGGAGGTCAGGCACAGGCACAAGGGGCACAGGGCCAAGAGGTGGTCCAAGGTGGAAGGGGCCGCAGAAGACGCCACTATCCTGCTGCCATGGTATACAGGCAGTGAACCAGCTACCTCAATATGACTAAGGTAGAGTGCCAAAGGAGGCTCCGTCTCTCAAGGGAGACAGTCAACTATATCTGTCAGATGACAGGGCCTGAGATCTCCGCTAACTGTATGGGTGGACACCCCATGCCAGTGGCTCTAAAGGTCACAACTACCCTCAACTTCTATGCCTCTGGCTCCTTCAAGGGCTCGGTGGGTGATCTCTGCTGTGTCTCCCAATCAGCTGTCCACACTTGCGTCATGCAGGTCACAGACTATCTGTTCAGATGTGCATCGACCTTCATCCACTTCCATTGGAACTGGGCAAGTCAGGCACAGTGAGCCAGAGGCTTCGCGGCCATTGCTGGCTTCCCCGTGTCCAGGGTGCTATAGACTGTACACATGTGGCCATCAAGGCGCCAGCAGGTGAGCCCGGTGCCTTTGTCAACAGGAAGGCCTTCCACTCCATGAACGTGCAGATAGTGTGTGATCACAGGATGCTGGTTTTACAAGTCTGTGCAATGTACCCAGGCAGCTCCCACGATGCCTACATCCTCAGACACTCCCAGGTGCCGGGGCTCTTCAGTGCTCCTGTCCGACTGGATGGTTGGCTGCTGGGTCACAAGGGCTATCCCCTCAGAATGTGGCTCATGACACCTCTCCACCATCCAAGAACAGAAGCTGAGCAGTGGTACAATAGGAGCCACGGCACCACAATGGCTGTGGTGGAGAGAGCCATCAGTCTTCTCAAGATGCACTTCCGACGCCTGGACTGCTCAGGGGGCACAGTCCAGTAACCCCCAGATCGTGTCTCTGTGATAGTGGTAGCATGCTGCACTCTCCACAATCTTGCGCTGGAAAAGGGGGACGCAGTGGACGATGAAGATGTCGACGCAGTGGCTGCGGCTGCACACGATGAGTCCAGCAGTGAGTCCAAGGATGAGCACAGACAGGGAAATGCTGAGGGGGTAGACGGTGACCCAGGCACACTGCAGGGAGACAGGGACACCCGGGAGGCTTTAATCCAACAAACCTTCAGCTAACACAACACAGATGGACCTCCAGGACAAGCCTGGGCTGTAGGCTCCATACTCGATACCTAAGTGCCAAATCTGCCAGGTTAGCAACAGTAACTAAGGGCCTTGTTAATAAACTGAATGTCCATCAAAGCACTCATTACAGTTTTGGAAACCATACACATGCAGAAGAAAAGAGGCACCCTCAGCCATGGTGACACATCTGAATTTATTATGTCATGCAAACCAACTTATTCCAAAAAAAAAGAGAATAGTGTTACAAATCAAAGCAAATCATAAGGACCTCACCTCGGGCCAACACAAAAGCACCAGTGAAAAACCCATGATGTGCCTAAGGTGCCTTATGCTTTCACTTCCGGGTGCTACGTCTTGGTGCTGCCCCATCGCTTGGAGTGGCACCTGAGACAGCCTGCTGACTCTGCTGTCCTGTTGGCCTCAATGGTCTTGGCGTTCATCCTCTGGCCCATGGAGCCAGTTCTGGCCCTGCCTGGGAGGGTGGAATGCACTGCTTGGGAGGGTGATGGAGGTGGGTTGCCTCACATCCTTTATAAAGTACCTGGATGAGCACTTGGCACGTCATAACATTCAAGGCTATGGGCCAAGTGCTGGTAAATGGGATTAGGTAGGTAGGTCAGGTGTTTCTCATGTGTCTGTGCAGACTCGATGGGCCGAAGGGCCTCTTCTGCACTGGGAGATTCTGTGAGCTGCCAGTTCCACAGCTGGCCTCTCCCCAGTTGTCGCAGCCTCATAGGATGGTACAGTCACTGGGAGAGGGGCGGAGGAGTTGCCGCCCTCATCCGGAGCGCCCTGAGAGGTGCCCGCAGAGATGACAGGCAGCTGCTGCTCCGACATGAGGTCACTTCGGACCTCCCTGATCAATGTGGATGGATGGGCAGTGAGCTTGTAAGTTGATGCCCAAACCATCTCCCACACTGGCACTGACCAGCTGCGATCAATGCTGATGTGAGGGCTTGCTGTTCCAAGCGCATCCCCAGGAAGCCCTGACAGGTCTCCTGGAGGAGTCTCTCCACGAGAGTCACCACTCTCTCCATGGAGGACGCGTGGCGATCAGACATGTGGTTCATTGCTTCGGCGATCCTCCGCATAGACTCCTCCATCACAGAGACCAAGCCAAGCAATGCCTCATGTATCTCCCCCAGATGCTCCCACGCACCCGGCCACGTTTCCTGTCCCTGCTGCGTCACAGACAACTCCAGAGGCACATCATCAGGCACCGACTGAGCATGTGCCTGGTCCCCTGCAGTCCTCCGACTGCTGGCGCCATGGGCACTCTCTGTCTCTGCCAGTTCCTGCAGCGACTGTGAAATGCCCTCACTGCTGTGCCCTGGGACACTAGCCCATGTTCAAATTCCCATCCAGGTGCTGGTATCTGCGCTGGTGCCTGCCTGGCAGAGATGGTGTGATGCTGATGAGACTTCAGGCCCTTCAGGTGTGGGAGGGGGCCTCTGCTGCTCCTCCTCCCGGCCCTGCTCTGCTGATGCTGAAAGGAAGAACAAGGACAGTGGATCAGTTAATGTGGAGACAATGTCAAAGTGTATCCCTGTCCCCCGGATCATTATGCACTCATCTTTCCATAACCAATGGTCAAGCCATGTTGCAAAATTAAATCATTTAACATTCAGCAGTGCTATAGCTATTGGGAGAACAATGCTGACCTCACTGTTGGGCTTAAATATGTGGCTGTGGCACCCCAGCCTCACTGACACCAGTGGACCTAGGTGCATGGCGCCTCTCCAGATCCAGAGCCTCTTGCTCGAAGTGGTTACGAATGGCGATCTGCACCTGGCCGTCGCCAGTCCTCACACGCTCTGCTGTGTTATGAGCATTCTTCTCCTGAAAATGAGAGAGGAGCATTGATTAGTGCAAATTGCACATGGACTCTCTTCGCGCATGGCCCACCCCAACCAGAGTGGGACATGTCAGGGTTCCAGAGCCTCCTCACCCAACTTCTGACAAACACTCACACAAAGATGTGAGGCCTGCTCCCCAATACCCCCACCCCCTTGGACACATGCTGCCTACATCACATTAGGCACCACACGGTATATTTCCTCCATAGCAAGGAGGCGCAAGCACGTGGAGCGCAGAGGGCAGCAGATGGTTCGTTGCCACACCACCTTGAAACTCCCCTCCCAGCATCTCATCACCCTGACTTGGACACGTCCTGCAGTTCAAACACAGCGTCTAGGTGCCCTCCAGGTTGCCCCCAAACCAGTCATGTGGGACTCAGTGTAACACATGCTGCAGGGGCAGAACACATCTCGAAATCACCCTCTCAGGCTGACCTCAGCATGGGCAGCATCTGCTGGCCCACCCAGCAAACGACACATGCCGTCAATGATTCAATGCAGTCATTACACTCAGACCTGGGGGTGGGGGTGCAGCAGTGGGGGGTAAGCTGACCTGCTGGGTTAAGTGCCCAACGCCAACATTGTCCTCACCCTGCCAGAGTGCAACAAGTCATTGAAGCGCTTGTGACACTGGATCCAGGTGCACCGTACCACGTCGCGGGACCTCACCACCTCCGCCCCCTCCTTCCAGGCATGTCATGTGGGAGGGCCTCCTCCTCCCATCCTGAGGAACCAGCACCTCCTGCTGTGCTGCCACCTCCTGCAGGAGGGCAGCAAGGCAGTCATCCGAAAAATGAGGGGCACACTGCCCCACGCTACCCCCCCACCCCCCCCCCCCACCCCCCACCCTACCCTCTGGCCTGGCCTGTCCCACTTCCCTACCCTCCGGACCGGCCTGCTCACTAGAAGCCCTCTGGTAGCCCTTCCACTTGCCATTGTGAGCAGCCTTAGAAAGGCTGCCCGCGCTTCTGATAAACAGGCCACTGGGTCGCTGTTGGACCCAGTGGACAATGCACTCTTGCTGTCGCCCGCCCACTCCAGCTATCCTCGGGAGTTGCGCATTATGCTGGGTGTGCCTTATTGGCCTGCCCGCATAAAATGGCAGCGCACACTTGATCACAGGTGGTGATCAGGTCCGCGCCCGCCCACTCTGCGCTCCCCCCCAACCCCCACCAACCAGAAAATTCAGCCCCAACTGTCGTAAAAACCCATCTGGTCCACTAATGCCCTTTAGGGAAGGAAATTTGCCAAACTTACCCTGGTCTGGCCTACATGTGACTCCAGACCCACAGCAATGTGGTTGACTGTTAACTGCCCTCTGAAATGGCTGAGCGAGCCACTGAGTTCAAGGGCAATTAGGGATGAGCAAGAAATGCTGGCCTTGCCAGCGATGTCCACACCCTGCGAAAGAATAAAGAAAAAAAAATGGAGGAGGGTTTTGTCAGCGGCTGAGCTAAGGAAGGAGTGGAGTCGGGTAATGTTGCAGGGGTGGAAATAGGCAGCCTTTTCGCAAAGTAAAATACAATGGGGCACATATAGATACTTGGATATATGTTAAAAGTGTCAGGAATTTTCTGGTGGGATTGGAGCATAGCTTGAATTATTCAAATCTTCCAGATGACAATGACATTTATTAGAACAGGATCTTGCTCCATTGGATATGTAAGCGTACTCTGAATCAAAAAGCTGTGCTTTGAAGTGCAGCTAAAGAACTCAAGCTGGTACTAAAATATCCACTGAACCAAACCTCCTTGGAGGAACAGGAAGGAATTTAATGAGGTCAGCAGGATCTTTGTGCGAGTTAGTGGTGGGTGGTTCAAGACATTCAGCAGAGGACATTTCTTGCAGGAAACCGGGTACTATTGTCTTTCTAGTGGCTATCAACACTGGTGATGATTGACATTACCCGTCAGCAAAATGGCACACCACTTCCCCCATTCTCAAAAATCTATGAGGGCCTTGGATGTTACTTTAGAGTCAAAAAATATTATTAATTTGGAGGTAAACAAAAATTATCTCAGTAAGCAGTCTTTCTTAATCTTAAAATAGTTTTCCTTACTGCCTTATAAAGGCCAGAGGATTGATTATTGGCAAAAAATTCATGGGACCAAAAAAAAAAGTCTTAGAGATAATGGCCTGAACTTTTCAGTCGGTGGGTGGGCTCGGTGGAAGTGGTCGCAGAGGTGACCACCACCCGTGATCGGCTCCGCGCCACCATTTAACGTAGGCGGGCCAATTAAGGCCCACCCAGCATAAAAGGCAAGCGGTACTGCGCTACCTGTGCAAGCGGGGGGAGGAGAGAGTTGGGGCCAGTGCTCTTTCGAGCACATGCGCGTGAAAGAGCCATTCGGTATCCCTGAGGCACGGAGCTGGCCCCAGGGAGATTGAAGTGCCTTTGAAATAAATAAATAAATAAATGGATCGAAAATTTAATTAAACGTGTCACCTCATGTGGCTGTGTCACATGGGATTTTATGTTTCAGGAATTTTTTTTATTTAGTTCATGAAAGCTTTAGGAAACCTCACCTTGCTCGTGGATGAGGTTTCCTAAAAAATGTGAGGGCCACTTGGCCTTTTCGCCTGTCCGACAACCTTAAGGTTGGATGGGCAGCATAAACAATGACCTTAATCACTTCCCTAACGGCCTTAGTAGGCCGTTTAAATATTGGTGGGCGCACAGCTGACTCCGGCAGGCGCCCGCTGTATGAAACATCGCGATGGCGCCAGGACACAACGCCCGACATCATGGCGTGTCATTTTATGCGCCGGCGTGTCGGGCCCACCCCCGCACACTGGCTGAAAAATTCAGGCCCATGTGAAAAAAATCTTGCTCATTATGACTGTAAACTTGGTAAACAGATGGAAATAACTGAACAGGCATTACTCCATCTTGTCCACAGCCAATCAATATAGCTGACACTGACACAAGCCTACTAACCCTGACACAAACCTGTGCCTCTGGCCCAAATCTACTGATTCTCAACCAAAACAATCAATAATAAAAAAAAACTTGATTTAAATCCAAATTACCTGCCAAGTGAGTCTAGCCTGACCCAAATTTTCGCCTAACCTACCCAAACTCAGATCAGTTTCCATTTTTGTCTTGGAATCATGCTTGCAACAAATCTCCAAAAGAGAGGCTGGATTTGTCTAAAATTATGTTACCCTAGATTATTCTTCCTGCATTTAACACCCAGCAGCTTTACAAGTCAAAGTTGGCAAGTTGGGAGCCAAGTCACAACACTGTGTGTGTTGCTAGGTGGATTGCCTTGAATCCTGTGGCAAATTTTGAACAGTGTGATCCAGGTGACCACTGCTGCAAGCTGGGCTGCCCTTCAAATTCAACTTGAGGAGTAGATGTGATGTCCTTGCAATGGAGACTGCAGATCCTGTTGAGTGTAGACCACTGTTTAAGGGAGGTTGAACCCTGGAGCTTCTACTGTCGGATCACTCACCAGGTCTTTGTTAGCGATATGAAGGTCAACCCAGAGTTTGCGTCATTTGTCCTTTTTGTCAAAACCAACATCGCTCAAAGCATTTGCAGAGCTTCAGAATGGTTTGCATGATGAGTCACAGATTAGGTTCTGAAGGCCTTCATGGATTGGCAGTTTTGGCTTAGCTTCAATGCAATCAAACGCTTTCAGCATTTTTGCCTTTTGGCAATGTCAGGATGTGGGATATTGGACAGTGCTGTAAGCCCCTGGATTTGTGACAATCTTGTTGGAACCACAGTAAATAGGTCAAGAAAACATTGAAACACTGTATTTGCCAAACCAAAAGACATAGCAGGATTTTAAAAAGGAAATATTTAGACAATACTTGGGCATAACCTTCAGACACATGTCAATTTTTGGCAACCATTTCCCAGAAAACAAGTGCGTCTTATGGTCCAGTAAATACGGTAATCTCAATCTACTTTCTGCGCCTAAACCATTTTAAAGATTTAACATCTATAACTTGGCAGCTAATCCATGTACATAAATTACTTTTCAGACCCATTACACCCAATTAAGATCAGTATCATTAATCCAATCATTGGAGGCACATTTACTTGTAAGATTCATTGCTCAACATTGACAAAGATGCATCATGACCAAGGCCAGTCTGAGTACACAAGCATCTGAACTGATTCAGATTTCTAATCATTAATAATCAAGGTGTTAGTTCTGAATCATATTTCCAGTGCATTATCTTGTTGATCTTAATTTGGAACATTCGGATCATACATTTCTTTTATAGGATATAGAATACAGCACTATTGGATATGATTTATTGAATATTTATTGTAGACACTACCTAATTTGTGCTCCTTACCTTTCCTACCAAAATATGAATTAGGAGCAGGAGGAGGCCATTTGGCCCCTTGCCTGCTCTGCCATTGGATAAGATCATAGCTGATCTGATTGTGGCCTCTGCTTTCCTGTCTATCCCCTATACCCTTTCGCTCCCTTGTCAGTCAAGAATATATCTAACTCAGCCTTAAAGATATTCAAAGACCCTGTCTCCACTGATCTCTGCGGAAGAGAATTTTAAACCATGTCCCCTAGTTCTAGTCTCTCCCATAAGGGGGGAAACATCCTTTCAGCGCCCACCCTGTCACGTTCCCTCAGAATCTTATATGATTCAATAAGATCACCTCTCACTCTTTCTAAACTCCAATGGATAGGGGCCCAATCTGTCCAGCCATTCCTCGTAAGACAACGTCTTCATCCTGTACTTTTGTGGAGTGGACTCGATATTTTGTAATGAATGAGAAGTTGTGAGTTAGCAAACCAGAACTGTTGCAGCACAAGATGAAAGAGAGCACTAAACCATGCGACTTTCAACCCATTCAACTGGAAGTGCAATGCATGCATTCTGCAGTATATTTTCTAATCTACGCTGACTTAAACTTCCCAAATTCACAGCACCAGCTCTGATGCAGAAGAAAGAGAAAGGGACTGTAAAATTAAAACTGCTACCTTTGTTGGGTGGCTTGCTTACAAACTGTGGCCTTCCTAGAACATGTCTGGAAGTCTAAGTCTTTCTTCCTTTTTAATGAAAATACTGCCTGGGTCTAAAGTTTAAAGGTCATTGTTCCTAAATATATCATCAAGATAGTGGTACAGTGAGAACTGTTTTTCTACCAGTAAACTCACAGCGCAATCCTGGGACTCTGGGCTTGATGTCGCAGTATTTTGCGTCATTATGTTGACAAAGCTTCTTGATCACCCCCTACAGATTCAACTCCCTGGTTTCTTCTTACTATTCATTGTTAAGCTGCTATTGCTTATTGTTAAACTGTGCCTTTATTACTTGTACATAAGTCTTGGATTAGATCAAATGTCCTTGAGAACAAGTAAATTCAGCACTGACAGAGATGAGGGATGCTAGCTTCTCACATTACATGATCAACTTTTCAGAGCTCATCGACCTCCCAATTTTTATCTACAGGAAGTGCTTAACTAATGACACATCAGAATGTCTGGATCATTACAAGGTTATAGTTCAGAATTAAACAGCTAACATCAATCTCCATTATTTTCTAATAACTTAGTATTCGTTATAAATTGCTGGTGACCTACACATTTCCGATTTTTGATTTCCCTCTCTCCATTATCCAATTATTTCTACTGCACGCTATGTATTACACACAATTTTGTGAGTGGAACTGTGTAGACACATCTATATGGTACCACTTCATTGCACAAAATATTGGCATTTTAGTGCCACTATGCCATCTTATCTACTGTTTTATTTATTACCTCATATAATTTTGCTACTTTATGCCAAACATTAATAGATTATTTGTATAAAAGGAATTTAGAAGCTGGGTTTATAAGCTGAGTTAACGAGTAGGTTAGACAAAGGAGAGCCAACGGATGTTATCTACTTGGACTTCCAGAAGGCCTTTCACAAGGTGCCGCATAGGAGGCTGCTCCATAAGATAAGAGCCCATGGTGTTAGAGGTAAGGTACTAATATGGATAGAAGATTGGCTGTCTGGCAGGAGGCAGAGAGTGGGGATAAGGGGATCCTTCTCAGGATGGTGGCCGATGACTAGTGGAGTTCAGCAGGGGTCACTGTTGGGACCACAACTTTTCACTTTATACATTAATGATCTAGATGAAGGAACTGAGGGCATCCTAGCTAAGTTTGCAGATGATACAAAGATAGGTGGAGGGACAGGTAGTATTGAGGAGGCGGGGAGGCTGCAGAAGGATTTGGACAGGTTAGGAGAATGGGCAAAGGAGTGGCAGATGGAATATAACGTGGGGAAGTGTGAGGTCATGCACTTTGGTAGAAAGAATAGAGGCATAGATTATTTTCTAAATGAGGAGAGAATTCAGAAATCTGGAATGCAAAGGGACTTGGGAGTCCTAGTCCAGGATTCTCTTAAGGTTAACTTGCCGGTTGAGTCAGTAGTTAGGAAAGCAAATGCAATGTTGGCATTTATTTCAAGAGGATTAGAATATAAAAGCAGGGATGTACTGCTGAGGCTTTATAAGGCTCTGGTCAGACCACATTTAGAATATTGTGAGCAATTTTGGGCCCCGTATCTCAGGAAGGATGTGCTGGCCCTGGAGAGAGTCCAGAGGAGGTTCACGAGAACAATCCCAGGAATGAAAGGCTTAACATATGAGGAACGTTTGAGGACTCTGAGTCTATACTCAATGGAGTTTAGAAGGATGAGGGGGGATCGGATTGAAACTTACAGAATACTGAAAGACCTGGATAGAGTGGATGTGGGGAAGACGTTTCCTTTAGTAGGAGAGACTAGGACCTGAGGACACAGCCTCAGAGTAAAGGGAAGACCTTTTAGAATAGAGATGAGGAGAAACTTCTTTAGCCGGAGAGTGGTGAAACTATGGAATTCATTGCCACAGAAGGCTGTGGAGGCCAGGTCATTGAGTGTATTTAAGACCGAGATAGATAGGTTCTTAATTGGTAAGGGGATCAAAGGTTACGGGGAGAAGGCGGGAGAATGGGGTTGAGAAACTTATCAGCCATGATTGAATGGTGGAGCAGACTTGATGGGCCGAATGGCCTAATTTCTGCTCCTATGTCTTATGGTCTTTAATGCAAGATAGGAACTAAAATTATTTTTGATCTGGATTCAGTTACAATAATTGATGAGCAACTGTAATGTTAGCTTCTATGCTTCATTTGGAAAAGATTTATAGCTGTGTAGGACAGAGCAATGCATACAATTATATCACAGAGATTAATGCTTATAGTTCCCTTTGAGATGAAACGTTCATTGTTGCTTAGCTAAAGATCAAATCAATTTGTGCATCAAACCTTATAGCAAGTAACAGTTGTCAGTGTTGCCACTGGTGATTCAATCTTAATCAAGACTACTTAAAACCCAGAAAAGCATGTTCATTGAGTAGCCATGTCTAAATGAATTGCTTTTATTTAAGTAGTTATTAAAGGTTTAGACATGTGTCAATCCAGTTGTCAAACGGGAGGAATGTTTTTCCACAGCTGTTGGTTAATTCTAATGCTCTGTTTGAATATTGGTTCTAATTCCCCTGCTCTTCAAGCTCCCCACACCATACAATATTTGCTGATTAAGGGGACAGACGTGTGTCTCCATCCCAATCTTACACTAGGCTGCTGCTAAATCTGGTTGCTGCAGTTTGGCTAACTCTCCCACCTTTCTTTTACAAAGCACCATTCTAAAGGTCTGCTCAGCTAATGAGAAATTTTAAAAGAAATTCCTTCTCAGCAGCTTGTGGACATCACAGGGTTGGGATTTATTTGCTATCTCTGGTTATGAAGGTATTCGTAGGCCTTTGTCTTGAAACTATTTAATAAATTAAGAGTCAAACACATTGGTGTGGGACATACAGTTACTTGTAGGCCAGACTGGGTCAGGATGACAGGTTTTCTCTCCCAAAGGACACTAGTGAGCCAGCTGAATTTTTATGACAAGCTGATAGTTTCATGATCCGATACCAAATTTTTATTTCTTGATGTTGTTTAAACCAAATTCAAATTCTCAAATGGAAATAATGGGAATTGAATTTACATTCTACGCATTATCAAGGCCTCTGGATTACCAGAGCAGTAACATAACCAAGCGACGATTCTTCATGAGTTAACGTTACCACGGCACTACCATTCCCTCCCCTAGGAGCAAACCTTTATGCAATCATCCCATTGTACAGTCTATATACAAAATTCTAGTGAAATTGGCCTGTGAATTGGATCCACACCTGTTGAAGTTAAAACTAAGGCACAGCTGCTTTCTTTGATGGAGAGAATTTATTGATTTAGTTCATAGTCAACACCACTCCAACCCTACAGTGTCCTAGTTATCCCCATTCATAGGTGTACAAATACCTATCACCTGTTTAACAATGTTACGGTTTAATGGCAATTACAATGTAATTAATAAGACATTGACATGGCCCACTCACTCCCTCTAAATTCAGAACATTCTGACATTATCTTTGCAAACAGAAGTGTTTTATATTCACACAGTTCAGTTTTGAAGTTTTGAACTTTGCTATAAACATTTACAATTGAGTTCAGGTAGCCAACTCTTCTCATGAGATCAAACAAAAAAAATTAAAAATATGATTGATTAATGCCATCTCTGCCAACTTAGAAATAACTCTAGTTTAAAACAACATTATTTAAACATACGTCCACCAAACCTAGCTCCATAAAGGAAATTATTTTATTGTATCCTCTTTAGGTCCCTCTGGCTTGGTGGGTATCCAGCTTGTGCCTGCTGGCATTGGCAACTCGCTGCATGCAAGGCCAACATGTGCTTTACCATTGCATGGCAGGTTAAGTCAATTAATGGGCCAACAGGGTTGTGGGTGAGATTGCACAATTGTCTATGAATTAAATTAACACCAAGTACTGTATAACATTTCTGCTGCACATTTTCTGCTTACCATCCTTTTGTGCTAATGACTTGTCAATAAAATCTGCAGCTTCTTCAAAATAGGCACTGAGATTGAATGCTTCTGTGTCATTGGCCTTAATTCCATGGTAGACAATTCCTGACCCTGCGTAGAAGTCGGCATTGGTGTTAACGTGCATAAACGAGTTTCCTTCTGCGCTGTTTAATACATGCGTTATCCCCAAACGCTCTAGTCGCATCAGATTTTGTGCAACAAATCTGCAAAATAAGAGATTATAGACCTCAATCCTTCAAAAACCGAAAGTGAATTGTTCCACATAGGCAAATGGCTGTGTCATAGGGTTACCAGCCCTCTTGGGCTGACCTAGGGACACCGGGAATTAAAGATTAATGTCCAGCAAGCAACCCTGGAGAAAAACAGTCAGTCATTAAAAAACAAGTGTGTCATTTTTCCCCCATTCACTTTGAACATTTGTTTTTGCAGGTGGATATATATGGGATATGCTATCTGAAGTGGTGCAAAATCATTAATAACTTTCAAAAGGGAATTGGACAACTAGTTGAAAGGAAAATAAATACAAGGTTATGGGGAAAGAGCCGGGAGTGGGTCTAATTGAATTGCTCTTTCAAAGAGCTGCTGGGAAATGGCTGCATGTGTTCGGTACTGTATGTGTTTCCTAAGCGACTGTAAAGCACTTTGGGACATCCTGAGGTCATGAAAAGCACAATATAAATGTCAGTCTTTCCTTTTTGTTATGATTCTATGATCTATTAATAATAAAAATATTGAAGATGGGAAAAAAGATTGCTTGACTGGTAGTCAAGAATCATGCAATAGGATAATGAAGAGTCTTTTTGCTTTCCTATTGGCTTGTGGAGGTGATGCACTGTGAGGACCAACATGCTGAGTAGCCAGTGGTGAATTATGGGGGCTGGACAGTTGAGTGATGAAACTTCCATGAATAGATTCAATTCTGCTGCTTTGGTGTACAATAATTAAGATAGAATTGCAAATTGATAAGCTACAGTATAGATCTCCATTTCTACGCCAAAACGGCTAATGCCATCTTAGAATATGGTTAATCACAGAATTGTTATGATGCAGAAGGAGGCCATTCAGCCCACTGCGTCTGCACCAGCTCTCCAAATGAGCATTTCACTTAGTGCCATTCCCCTTCCTTCTCTCCATAGCCATGTACATCGTTTCTTTTCAGATAATCATCTAATTCCCTCTTTAATGCTTCGATTGAACCTATCTCCCCCACCATCTCAGGCAGTGCATTCCAGACCCTAACCATTCGCTGTGAGAAAAAGTTTTTTCTCATATCGCTTTTGCTTCTTTTGTCAATTATTTTAAATCTGTACCCTCTCCTTCTCAATCTTTTCACGACTGGGGACAGTTTTCCCCCTGTCTACTCTATTCAAACCCCTCATGATTTTGAATACTTCTATCAGCTCCTCTCAGCCTTCTTTTCTCCAACGAACAGAGTCTCAAATTCTCCAATCTATCTTCGCAACTGAAATTTCTCATCTCCGGGACCATTTTCATAAACCCCAGCACTCTCTCCAAGGCCTTAATTCACATCCTTCCTAAAATGCGTCACCCAGAACTGGACACAAACTCCAGCTGAGGTCCATATTGTTTTACACAAGTTCAACATAATCTCCTTGTTCTTGTACTCTGTGCCCCTATTAATATGGTCTAGGATGCTGAATGCTTTATTCAATGCTCTCTCAATCTGCCATGTCACATTTAGAGCCTTATGCACTTATACACCTAGGTCCCTCCTCTCCTGCACCCCTGTTAGAGTAGTATCCTTTAGTTAGTACTGTCTCTCCATGTTCTTCCTACCAAAATGTATTACCACACATTTCTTGGCATTGATTTCCCACCTATCTGCCCATTCCACCTTTACCTTCTTTACATTCTTTTGAAGTTCTAGGTTATCCTCCTCACAGTTTACAATGCTTCCAAGTTTTGTATTGTCCACACATTTTGAAATTGTTCCATGTACACCAAGCTCTAGATCGTTAATATATATCAAGGAAAGTAAGAGTCCCAAATCTAACCCCTGGGGGATAAAATCTCCAGCCCAAAAAACATCCATTAACCATTACTCTCTGTTTCTTGACACTCAGCCAAATTTGTATCCAGATTGCTAATGTCGCTTTTATTCCATCAGCTTTTCTCATAAGTTTGTTGTGTGGCACTGTATTAAATGGTTTTTGAAGTCCATGTACACCACATCAACAGCATTACCCTCATCAACTCTCTCTCTTACCTCTTCAAAAAACTCCATCAGGTTAGTTAAACACAATTTTCCCTTAAGAAATCCATGCTGGCTCACCTTAATTAACCCACATTTGTCCACGTGACTATTAGTTCTGTCCCGAATTATAGTTTCAAAGAGTTTCCCCATCACCAAAGTTAAACTGATTGGTCTGTAGTTGCTGACTTATTCTTACACGCTTTTTTGTATAAATGCGCAACATTTGCAATTCTCCAGTCCTCTGGCACCGCCCCGGAGTCTAAGGAAGACTGAAAAATTATGGCCATAATTTTCCACTTTAAGAACAGACAGCCTAGCTAATATGTCCTCCTTATCAATTTTAAACCCTCCTAATAATTACACACTCTTTCACCATGGTCTGGGTAGCATCTTCTTCTTTGGTGAAGACAGGTGCAAAGTATTCATTTAATACCTCAGCAATAAGCTCCCTGCCTTCCTGTGTAAATCCCCTTTTTGGTCCCTAATCAGCCCTACTCCTACTTTTAGCGCTGTTTTACTATTTATATGCCAATAGGATTCCCTATTGTCAGCTGCCAGTCTCTTTTCACGCTCCCTCTCTGTTTCACCTTTTTCATCTCCCTTCCGAACCTTCTATATTCAGCCTGGTTCTCAATTGTATTTTCTACCTGACACCCGTCCTAAGCACGCTTTTTCTTCTTTATCTTAATTTCTACTTCCTTTGTCATTCAGGGAGCTCAGGATTTGTTTGTCTCGCCTTTCCCTTTTGAGGGAATATATCTTGACTGTGCCCAAACCATCTCTTCTTTGAGGGTAGCCCGGTTGTTCAACTACCACTTTTCTTGCCAATTTTTGGCTCCAAATTAATTCTGCCCAGGTCCGGTCTTACCCTGTTGAAGTTGGCTTCCCCCTGATTAATTATTCTGACTTTGTATTGTTCTTTGTCCTTTTCCATAGTCATCCTAAACCTAATGATACCATGATCACCGTCCCTAAATGTTCTCCCACTGACACTTGATCTACTTGGCCCACTTCATTCCCAAGAACCAGGTCTAATTAACCAGGTTAATAAAAGTCCATCGTTTTTTTTTGTTATGTGCAGCAATGCTTTTAAACGAATGGAGAAATTAAGCTGTAAAGCAAAAATGTGAATTTCAGAAAATAGTCTCCCTCAAATCCAACCCTTGACATACATTCAACTTTGGTGCCCTTCTTTAGGAGAATTTCAGTAGTACGTTGGTGTTGCAGATTCTCCATCTCAAAGGAAGGGGAAGGGAACGAAAACAGAAAATGCTGGAAAAACTCAGCAGGTCTGACAGCATTTGTGGAGAGAGAGAAAAAAATAAAGTTAACGTTTCGAGTCCGTGTGACCCTTCGTCAGACTCTTTTTTTCTCCAGAGATGCTGTCAGACCTGCTTAGTTTTTCCAGCATTTTCTGTTTTTGTTTCGGATTTCCAGCATCCGCAGTATTTTGCTTTTACTGAAGCGGAAGGGGAACTTGTCAAACCAAACCCGTTCCTGCACTCCCAGCACAAGCATTTACGCCTTTTGTTGCTTAATTGCACCATGGAGTGCAGATTACTCTCACCTCTCAATAAAGAGGAGGAGGGGCAATGATGAAATGGAGCAGAATTAAAATTAAGCAAGGAGTCTACCCATTGAACTTGTGTACAAGAGGAAAAGAAAACACAGGAATATTGCACTTAATTCCTCCAGTAATGTAATGTCGATCATCATTTTTAAAGGTCTCGTAAATTCCTTTTCACTCTCAGCAGTATTTCCCTTGCAAAGGGGGCAAAGAAATCCCCAACTGTAAAAAAAAAATTGGGACATACACCTACATTCTACATGGCCACAGGGTGCAGCTCCTTCATGACCTGAAGAAGGGTCCTACGGACTTGAAACGTTAACTCTCTTTCATGCTCCACAGATGCTGCCAGGCCTGCCGAGTTTTTTTTTTTCCAGCATTTTCTGTTTTTATTTCAAGATTTCCAGCGTCCACAGTATTTTGCTTTTATCCTGCACGGCCTTTCCAATTAGAGAGTTTGATGTTGAAGCTTAAACCAGGCATTTCTTTCTTTTAAAAAAGGTTCTTCCTTTTAAAAAGGATGATTACGCTCAGTTATTTCATGTACCCTTTTATGTTATTTTGTCATTTTCTCTTCTTCAGACAGTGACTCACACTCGGGCTCAGGGCCAAAGGGCCCTTCTTCATCTGGAAGCCTGTGTGTAGGCAGCTAAGCAACTGATGTGGGAGTTAAAACTGACAGCCAGCAGCAATTTCAAGATGGCATCTCTTTGCTGGCCTTTTTAGATCAGTTCCCCAGCTGATAAAGCTCTTACTAACTAAGACACCAGGGGAGATTGTAATTGCTTTTTTTTTTAAATCGTAACTAAGTTACCAGCAAAAAAAACAAGTTAAAAATGGAAATGAAAATATTTTGAAACTTATTTAAAGCTTTCTTTTATTTTACAAATGTAAGGAGGTAGCACCTGAAATCAGTAGGACAGTAAAATGCCTCACCTATTCTCTGAGATATTTTGTAACTTTACATTAAACAATTAGCAATAGGATTTCATTCTGAGTTTTTAAATGGGACTTTTCACCAAAGATTTTTATTTGTAACTTGTACAACACTTAAGGAGTCCTTCAGGCATAAAGCCAAGTGTGTTTAACGGTCTCTCCAGGGATGATCTGGCTGACTTCATCAAAAATTGTCCTGAACTTTCTCAAACAGCGCAGCTAGCCAGCAGCTGTCTGCCACTGTGAACTGACATGATCTCTATAATTAGCTCTGCGTGTTCCTGCCAGATGTAACATTTTGCTTGGGCCCTATTACTGTTAAAAATAAAAACAAGAGTCCCACCATACTCCCAAACCATACTGCATTTCATACAAATGCATTTGGTTACTTAAATCAAGGTAGCTTTCATATTCTACAGCGATAACATATAGATATAGGTACAACCTGCTGTATTTCACTGATTCAGACTGAAATTACGGTGATTAAGTTTGAAATGTACCAACTATTATCACATCTCCTTCGAAATCTGTTACAGCTCATGCAAATGCTCCTGGTTAGGCCATAAAATGAGTCAAATAGCCTCAGATACAATCTTTCTGTTTAAGGGTTTTATCTCAGCAAGCCAACGCCAGAATGATTTCTAGCTACGAGATGTCAATTTTTCATGGATTTTACCAAACTGGAGTGAGGAGCTGTGTTTTTACTCCTTTTGACTCTTTCTTCCTTCACTTGCAGAATCAACTAGATTCAGCCTTACAATATTCCCTGAGCACGAGCAGGCAGTTTGACTGCCTGGGTTGATGGATGGGGAAACGTGCTGTTAAAGCTGCCTTCTGTGAAGGTTGGGAGGCATATGCCTGCAAGTCCCTATGCAGTGAGCCTCTACAGGAATCAGGGAAAAGATGCTGAATGAAAGCTAGGCACTTTCCCCACAGGGTGCAAGGAACAAACAGAATGCAGGCACACACATAATGTCAGCGCAGCACTAACTGATAT